>NC_056725.1:1443092856-1443125356 GCF_019279795.1 Protopterus annectens | reverse complement strand
CTTCACTATTTACCCTTTACATTCACTCCTTGAAGACCTGCTATTTGTCTCTACTGGAATGTGTTGCTATGGCTTTCCTATTTTCCATTTACATTCACTCCTTGTAATGCATGATATATTTCTTTCAGCAGCAATTTCTTATATGTTTGGTGTGGTTTGGTGGCACTGCATGCAGTCTGGTGAGGCCAACATGTGGGGTTTGACACTTACAAGGGTATCTTATTTTGCTGCTGAGCAGTAGTGGGGCCTTGTACTTTGTACTAACAGTTATGAATACCAGGCACATGCAGTGCTTGTAAACTGCTATACTGTCCTTAGTTTATTAGATGGCTACATCCTTTGATATTTCTGGGTTCCACTCCTACATGAGGGTGTGCTTGTGGAAGCAGTTCTACAGCTATTCCCAGAGAGTGTAACAGCAGACAGGCTAATATGCCTGTGTGTTTCTGACACTTGCAGACCTCAGATACTCTCAGGTATATATTTGAGCAGCCTTAGGGAATGGTACATATCAGGGGGATACACCCGTGATATATTTCAGATATTCTGCAGTTGTGACTGTGGGGTATTTTGAGCATATGTATTACTACACCATTTCTGACATGCAAGTAGTGTCTACTTTAACTTATTGACAGTTACCATTACGTGGGATTCCCCACCTTTCTGCCTACTGTTAGTAGATTTCACAGGGAGTCAGTGGGGCACAGTTAACATTTGTTTGCAAATCAGGGACATCCCTGCAAATCAGTCACAGTTGGGAGGTCTGGCCTCTTACCTATTCAAATATGGCAGTGTTTATCCTGCTCTGATACTCGGTGGGGTTTTTCAAGGTGCTACTGTAACATTATTACCTACTAGCATGGCTGTTTCTCTTATCACACTAATGTAATGCAATTCCACAAGAACTGCCAGTAAAGATACAAGAAACAAGCTTTGTATAATAGCCTTCCTATATTCCCTTTACATTCAGTCCTTCTATTTCATGATATATTGCTTTCAGCACAAAGTTCTTGTATATCAGTCATGGCTTAGGGGTAAGTCATGCAGACTAGTGTTTCTAAGGTCCTGGGTTCGAGACTGACAGAGGAATTTTATGTTTCTGCTGAGCAGACTACAGGCCTTGTCATTCAGAGTGACTAAGGCACTTTTAAGCAGTTGTAAGTGGGTTTGCCCTGGTTTGTGCGGTGCTCACGCACGCGCAGTGCTGCTTAGCTTCGCGCACACATGCTTAGCTAAGCGCACACAAGCGCACACCCACTGACTACTGCTTCAAAGTGCTTACTCTCACAAACACACGCGCTAATTTCTTTTAAAGAAAAGAAAATGGGGAGATAGGAAAGTGGTGAAAAAGGGGGCACAAAGAGGCTAGGACAGTAGGAAAACAAGCTCAGGATTTGCAGGAAGGATGTAGGGAAGGCCCATAGCTGCCCTTTTCTTTATCAGCAACAGCTGTGCATATGTGTGTAATTTGGTGTGAAATTTGAAACCTTCCACCCCTGATAGAGGGGTGAGGACAACAAAATATGTTGTACAGCCAATTTTAATTATCAGTTGACATGTCCAGCAGACATGTCTGCAAAATGGGCAGCTATGTATGGGGCGTAATATTTTTGTGGGAACAGAGTGCCCTTTTTTATTTTTTTTTCAGGTGAGAGTGGAATGTGAGGTACAGGAAGTAGGTATATTTGGGGAGGTAGGTTGGGGAGGTTAATAGACAAGACAAACAAGATGCATACAGGGGCAGAGTATGACACATGTAGGGGGAAACACAATTGACGGGGACAGATGTTTGGATATCGCGAGCCCATGAGCCCACAGATGGCAACAGTGGAACTGAGATCCCCACCCATGGGCAGACACTGCGCCTTCACTGCCCAGGATGGGGCTGTGCTGGGTGCTGTATAGGACGGGCAGGCACACCTGTGAGTTGTGCCACCCATGCCTCAAGCTGACATAGGGGTTCAAGCACAGAATGCCTGATCTCGCTACGCACCGCAGACCGGACACGTTGGAGGGTGAGTGGACGTTCTCCTCCAGCCACGCTTGCAGAGGAAGGACGAGTCCCATCCCCTGCAGAGCTTCCACCCGAAGGTGGCACAGGGCCACCGGAGGAGGTTCCAGCCTGGGCACTAGTGCCAGGTGCACTCGCCAGCTGAGGTGGGAGAGGTGGGTCTGCTGGAACCCGCCTTCCCTCTTGTCCTATGTTTAGCAGTATTTTATGACATTTTGGGTTAGTAACAAACAACACCATTCAAAATTAGTTGTAACAGCATGCATCAGTATTCCCATTAACCAAACACCCATGAATTCCAAACATTTAACAGCAAGCATAACACATGCATATTTAGAACAACAGTACACAATCCAACAGCATGCAGGGTTGATTGATGGCAACAGGCCATCAGGTTTGGATATTTGAACAGGGCACATGCATCAACGTACATATAGATATGTATGAACCAACAGGACAAATGTCCATGGGAATTAATTGTGAATACACATATCCAGTTTGGTGTGGAATGGCATTATTTGTGAAATAGGGTAGGGTGAAGAAATATTACATTAACAACTTAAACTACCTATACATATGCTGTACATTTCTAGTAGCTGCAGATATATATACCCTACATGTCTTAGTACAGTTTCCTATATGTAACCTTAGGAATGTTGGTGGTGGGAATGTTACTGCTACATTAATATACATTCCATTTTTATTCATACATGTTCATATCTGGCTGTGTTCAGGTACAGCATCCTGCTACATTTGATTTATATGGCTCTAGAAAACTGTGGATGCTCAGTATTTCATACAACCATACTATCTCTATATTGCAAGGTACAGCAACAGATCCAAATTGTGGGACAGACACATTCCAGGTTCAGTACTTTCTTAAACCCATTTCACTCTTTGGTTGTGGCTGTCTCATTCATTTCATAATGTACTGACTGCAGTATAACTTTATTCCAGACTTATTACAGCTTTCTTGGTCAATTCATACCTCTTTCTCACACTCTCACTTATTTTATTTTTACAATTCATGATGGTACTGAATTCTAGGCATTATTAACATTTCTTACTTGTTACAACAATCCTTTCCAACAGACTCACTTATTTCATATGGCAGATTTTAAAAGGGGATATATTTGACACATCTATTCTCTGTAGATTGTTCACCAGTCATTTTCAGGCTGAAGCAGTTATCTGATATTACAATACAGGTGGAAAATCTCTACTTCACATTTGTTTAATGTTTATTTCTGGATTACAAGCTGCATCACTTATCTAATCATACAGTACTAGCAGAATATTTCTTCTAGGCTTATTTGAACTTTATTAATATGTGACAACATTGAACTCTTTTACAAGCTGTCTCACTTATATTCTATAACAATTCCAGCAAAATAATTACTAACCTGCCTGGTGGTACAACCGCACCAGCCTATCAGCATAGGCTCGCTGATTCATAGAATGGACACCTGCAGCTGTGATATAAATTAAGTAATATTGGAACATACATCCCCATAATATAGGCTAAGATTATTTCTTACATACTTAATTACATGGATACTTACTCAGTAGTGGGGCATTGGGCATTTGCCGGGCCTCCTGGATCCAATGGTTCAGTTGGTCCTGCTTACGTCTCTTCAGGTCCGCATGGTGGTGATGGACCTGTTCACCAGTCCTTGGTATGCCTGTGGCACTAGTGAGATCATGTGCCAACCGGTTCCATGCCTCTGCCTTGTATGCACCCCAGTGAACCTGGCCCTGCATGAGTTGAGCCTCATGATCGTGGACTAGGAGCCAAACCATATATTTGGACTCCTGAACACCCCACCTCTGTACTCGGAAGTGACTGCCCTCTCCTACACCTGCTATGCTGACTGCAAATGGGTTCCACAATCAGTTATGCTGTGTATTCTGGCCTATGGGGCTTATATATGCCAATTTTCCCACACTTATCTGTGATTGGCCATTTTGGACATGTATCAGCTTATAAAAACCTGCTTTGTCATGCTTCTATTTCCATTCATTCCTATATATATGCTAATACTGCATTTCTCAGTACAGCTGTCATGGCTTAGTGGTTTAGTACTTTGACTACGGTGCACAGTATCCTGGGTTCAAGCCTGGCCATTGCTTTTTTTTTAATTTTACTACTGTCTAAACAGGCTAGGAGGTGTGTCTGTGTAAAGGTGGTTTTGATACAGCTTGCTCAATGTTGCCCGTCGGTAAGCCAGTTGGTGTGCTGCGCAGCTCCGCGCAAACGGCTTATGCTGGGTAACATGTTATTTGGCTATGAGCACACATATTACACTGTATGAAGTGTTGCTCAGCTGCAGGCACCCATTTTAAGCATGTTAAAGTGCTGCTCAACTCTGGCCACTCATATTACACCTGTTAAACCGCTGCTCACCTGCTAGCAGTCATACTCAGCTTGTTAGAGCGCTGCTCAGCTATGGGCACTTATAAAATTTTTTTTTTATTTTATTGTCTCGGATTTCTTCAAAAATACATGGCCCTTTTCATTACATTTTACTTACATTATAGTTATATATATATATATATATATATATATATATATATATATATATATATATATATATATATATATATATATATATATATATATATACAGGGATTGTTTCATGCTTATTTAACTAAAAATAGAAAATGATGTTGTGGGGGCTCAAACCGTGACTACCTGCACTTTGGCAAATGTCTCTACTGCTACGCTATTGCTACTTGGCTTAATTTGCATATTTAGATCTTATATGCTTTTCAATGACTGCTAACTGTGGCTGAGCGGAGGGCATACCCGCGCAAATGAGCGCAACTATGGGCAACCATTTTTGAAATTATAAAAAAAAAAAATTAAACTGTTATTTTTACGTTTTACATTACAGTTGGGTTTATAGTCTGTGGGGACATGTGTGGTGTTGTGTTTCTTGACATTTCCGCGGACTGGCTCGTGGAAGTTTACTTTCAGGACTCTGATTCTTCTGGGGGCATGTCCCTTTGCAGAACTCGCCATTCGGACATGCCCCCTACTTTCCTACATGGACCGTGTTAGCCTAGGGTGTGATTCAGCATGCCCTCATGCATATGCATGGCATGTTGACGTCATACCGTTTAACTGCAGCCTCTCTGTAAGACATGTTAACTCTTACACGGAGGTTTCGTGAATCCTGCCCATAGTGTTTTCTCCTCAGATTTCAGATTCAGATTCTGGGCACAGCTTGGTTTATGACTCCTCCTGTGGAGACTCTCTTTCTCTGAGACCATTTCTAGAATGTTCCAGTGTTTTCAGTGAGAGAGTGACTCTGAGACTCTAAGAAAATGCTATGAGTTGTTACAGATTAAATTTCCAGAATCTGCATCCATTCCTCCAGTCCTGTCAACTTTAGAGGATGCATGTGTTATTGTCTGCAATTTTCCTGACAGTTAGCTGCAACTGAAAAGGTAGATAGGATGTATAGAGTCCCTTAGTCTTTTCATTTTTATACCCTCAACCAGAACCTGATCCAGCAGCTATATCTTTAGTTAATACATCTGATGATAAACACTTTGTTAATTCCAATCCTACTATTCCTGACAAGGATGGGGACATTATTGATAAGTATGGGAAAAAGTGTATGCTTCTGCAAATCTAATTGCCAACTCATATGTTAAGGTTTATCCTGACAAATTATGAAAGTATGAAGAATGTTTTGTCTGAAGTTTCTTCTTGTGATGAAAAATCTGCTTTAAATAATTTAGTTTCTTCTATTCTTCAAGTTATACTCATTGTATACAGTGTATGTATGACTGTTAATTCTTCTGAAAGGGCTAAGAACACTGGTATTGTTTTGAGGCGGTTTGCATAGTTGCATTCTCAAACCCTCCTAGATGATGTGAAAAATAACACTTTAAATTCTGCTTTGGAAAGATATTTAGCTTTTGGCCCCCATGCTGCAAAGATGATCGAAATGTGTAATGAAAGAGGTAAGCAAACGCAGAGGGCAGTAAGATTTTCAGCCCACCTTTTCCAAATTTACAAAGGGATTCTCAAACTCCTCATCCAGTTTTTATAAGAAACAAAATAAACAGTCTAAGCAAAATGCAGGTAGGCAAATGGTTAATAAGAAATGTAAAGATATTTCTGAGAAGAATTTTGGAAACTCCCAAAACCAAGGATAGTTCAATAAATCAGGATTTTTATTTATGAGACTCTCTTCTCCCACTCCCACCCTGGTAGTCACTTTTTTTCAGAAAGTCTGAATATCCACTTTCTCTTTGGCAACAGATAGTCTCAGATAAATGGGTTTTGAAGATCATTAATCAAGGGTACAGATGGCTGTGGGAAGAAATCCCTCCCTTCCAGGGGTACTTCCTCATCCCACAGACTGGACACTTTCATTTCCACCTTTCCTTCATCACATGCTGCCCCATGCAGTGATAGAACCAGTTCTCTCCTCCCAGATGGGAAAGGGGTTTTATTCAAGTATGAGTTTAGTGCTAAACAAAATAAATGCTTGGATACCAGTTCTGGATCTTTCTTTCTTTCTTAAACCTATTTGTGTTAGTGCCTAAATTCAAAATGATGTCACTTTACAACCTGTTACCATTTCTTTCTCTTTCAAGTTTACTGACAACACTAGTTTTAGAAGATGCTAATTATCACATCCCTATTCATCTTAACTTCAGACATTTTAAGGTTTTGTGTGTATGGATCACATTATCACTTCTCTGCCTTACTCTTTGAACTGTCCACTGCACCAAGAGTGTTCATAAAGTGTCTAGCTCCAGTTAAAGCTCATTGAAAGCTAAAGGGTATCTACTTTTTTTCCATATTTAGATGACTTGCTTATCTCTGCAGAATCTTTTTCAATGTGTCAGGAATTTGTAGCTTGGTGATAGGTCTCTTACACAAGCTGGGATTCCAACTGAACATTTAAAAGTCTTTCTTTACTCCTCTTATGATAGTTTTTTTCTGGGATGTCAGCTAGACACCACAGATCAAAGAGTGTTTCTTCCACAGGAAAAAAATAGATCTACATGTAGATCTGTTTATATGATTTCCATTCATACAGTGGTAACTGTGAGAGAATTCTTCAGGATTTTTGGGTTTTATGGCTTGTATGATTCTCATGACACCCCAAGACTCCACATGAGGATGGTATCTGAAGTCGCTTTGGTCCTATTACCAACACCCCTTGTATTTTCAGATCCCAGTGCTAGAGTTTGTCAGAAATAATCACTTGGTGGAGACAACAGGTATCCCTAAATTCAGGCCTCCTCTTCTCTCACCTTCTTTCAAATCAGTCAGTCACTAAAGATGCCTTGGACTTTGCTTGGGGAGGACTTTCAAGAGGGTAATAGTGCAAGGTGTGTGGGATACCAAGGACAGATGAAAGCACATAAATATAAAATAGATGGTTGCTTGATCAAGACACTCAACTTTCAATAATCTTTGGTCCCTGGGACCTCTTCAAGTTGTTACAGACAATGCCACAGTCATGTTGTACACCAAAAACAGAAGGGAATCAGGTACTAACCCCTTTGTAGACTAGTCATGTTAGCTTATGATAGAGCTTCACAGCACATTGTTACACTACAGGCATCCTACATTCCATCAGAGCAAAACTGTCTAACAGGAGCTGAGCAGGACAAGGGCAGACCCCATGAATGGAAACTAGATCAGGGGGATCTTCCAAGATTTTATTCATCTGTGAGGAGTTTCTCAAGTAAAATTATTTGCCACCTCTATGAACAATCATCTGGAAAATCTCTGCTCTAGGACTCCATGCAAGAAGGCCTGAAAGACATATGTTTTTTTTTCCTTTTCCTTGAACAAGAATGTTCCTGTATGTTTTTCCAACTTTTCCTCTAACACCAAAGGTACATAGGAACATTTAGAATGAATCCCCCAAGATTATTGTGGTGAGTCTCTTCTGGCTCAGGCAGCTAAGGTTCTCCATTATTTTGGAAATTGCCAGGGACAGTTACCACAAGCTTCCTCACAGCCTGAATCTACTCACAAAAGTACAGGAGTGTTTGATATACTGTAACACAAATCAACTTCAACTGACTGCCTACATGACAGGGCCTTAATTCCTTTCAGGTACCTTTTGACTGAGGATGCAGCAGGTACTAATGGAGACAAGGAAATCTACTACTAAAAATGACATATTAGTAAATGGAAAAGGTTTTCTAGTTTGTGCCAACAACATAATCAGCACCTATTCAGGGCTAGTTGTTCTCTGCTTTTATAATATTTGTGTGAGGTGCTATCCAATGGCCTTTCTCACAGCTCTATCAAGATTCATTTATAGGCTGTTTCAACATACCTGCCCATGGATCCTCCTCTTTCAATGCTTTCTCATGTCAAAATGTTTTTGAAAGGGATTTTGCATAAGAGGCCTCCATGAAAACCAGTGTCCCCTCCTTGGAATATTAGCTTTGTGTTAGAGAAGCTAACACTTGCACCATTTAAACCAGATACCATAGGTGACTTGAGGTTCTTAAAATGGAAAGTAGACTTATAGATTGCTCTGATCTCTGCACAAGCATATATGAGTTGCTATCTTCTATGGGGAATCAACCTTATCTCATTTTCCTCAGGGACAAGGTTTCTTTGAGACCTAATTTTCTTTTATGTCTAAAGTAGTACCCAAGTTTATTTTATGACAAACTATCCATCTTCCCATTTTCTTTCCTTAAGCCAAAAAAAAATGGGGGAGAAATAATGTTTTATACCTTGGATGTCCACAGATGATGCAGGTACTGTATTGACAGTACTAAGTTTTTCAGATCTTTGGATCAATTGTTCATTCCTTGTTGAAGTAAGAAAAAAGGACAGTCTGTGTTAAAACAAACTATTCCCAAATGGATGTCTAAGGCAACTCACCATAACAAAAGTATTCCAGGTATGGGCAAAACCTATTATACCAATTCATTGCCTTCATCTATGAGTTTTTGGAAAGGGTTGGATTCTAGAACTATACTAAAAGCTGCAAATTGGTGCTCTGTACATACTTTTACAAAGCACTCTGTAAGTTTGATCCCTTCTCTAGGTCTGGTCAGGTTTTGCAAAAAACATTTTCCTGAGGCTCCTGGACTCTTGTCCTTCCACCTCCCAATTAGAGCAGCTAGGATAATCTACCCATATAGTTGAGGGTACTCCAGCATTGCTGATAAACATAGAACAGTTGTATAAGTAAACTTATCTTAACAGTAGATGTTTGGATGATCAGTGCTGACCTTTGAGTCACGCCCCACATCCTACCAGGTGTTATTTGTGATTGACACATCATGGTTAATGACAAACATAAAGAAAGACTGATGCTTAGTACCATTCAGTAGTTTGATCAAAGTTATTTAGAAGACATTTTAGTTCAGTTAGTACAGGTTCATTAAGGAAAATCCCAAGTGGATAGTTTCTAGCTTCACTATCGGTTCGCTCTTTGCTGGTACCACATGGAGCCATGCAGTGATGACACTCAGAAGAGGAATTCTATTTGGGATCTGCTAATATGCTTAAACTCCTTCTGACAAGAATGACACAGGATTCTCTTTCAACTGCTAGCAGTTATCACTCATTTGGAGATCGTGCACAACTTAATCTGTAATCTGGGGTGAGGGCTGTCATGTAATAGATCCTCATCATTATTTTTATTTCCTTACTTAATTATTTAGCAATTCCCCTGATAAATAATTGTAGGTCTCATGTGGATATGTTACCACATCTCCTGTGAATTTGATTTAAAGACGAAGTTCAGTGTTTTGACACTTCCAGAAATGTGCTACCTACTCCAAAGTTTTCATTATTCTGCTTACACAATAAAGTAAATGACTTACACAAATGGCTGCCATAAAAAATAATGCTTGGACCATGTCACCAGATGTAGTCTCTGAAAAGACCAGAATTTGAAGTACTAAAACATCTTGCCTTTCTTGCAGCAGCAGCAAGCTGCATATATGTGACTCTGAAAAGGGACACTTGAGTAGTAGCCCAGTTGCCATATGAATGGCCAGTCCAAGAAGGGAATAGTCAGCACTGTTTAGCTCCGAGGGTATACCTGATTGCTTTTCCAACATCAGCCAGAGAAGAAACCAGTGGAATTGCAGCATAGATTGCATAAACAAAGAGAACGGGTTTATGATCGGTACTTATCTAGGTTACAAGTCTTTTATGTTATTTGATCATCTCTGGAGGGCTGCCATATAATGAAATACAAGAAAACAAAGTAGTATGCTATCAGCATTGGCGCCCTAATGCCCAAATGCAGTTTTATAGCTGGATGAGAGCTTAATGCTGAAAGCTGGATTAGTACTGAATATTTGCTTGGTACAAGAGGAATTTGCATGTATGTCATCAGACATTCATATTAAATTATTTAAGACAGTATTATATAACTATGTTTTATAAAGAACAGAGATAAATTTTAGTTTGTAGAATACATTTCTGAAGTTGTTTAAATTCAGTTGTCAAGTTAGGATGGTCTGAAAGTATTTTTAGGATATTATACCTATAATCTAGGCTCTGTGTCTGAGGTGAAACTATGTATAAAAATGTTAAAATATGTTCTGTATTTGAGAAACAAGTTTATGGCAGTGTGTAACTGGAGATTTTCATTTGGTTTTCTGTGAAGACAAGAGGCAGAAAATATATAATAACAGAAATGTGAAGATTGGAGGAAGATTGGCGAAGGCTGCCAGCCTAGTCAAATAGAATTTGATACATAATTCTATCTATTGTATAAATAAATGCAAAATACACGCTTGTGTTTTTAAATGAAAGAAAACACTGTAAAATGTGAACTTCAAGATTGTTGCAACATTGCCATCTGCTGTAAGGAAAACCAAGCCAAGCATTTCAAATGTGTCTTTTGAAGTTGAAAAGATCTTATGAATCTCTTTGATGTTTACAAGTCGGCTCCAGTGAGTCTGGATGAAGGTTTCAGGCCCATTGTTTTAAGGTACAGTTAAGGGCCATAATTTACATGTGGAAGGTGCTTTATTGCTCTGGTTTCTACTAGAGTGTATATGTGAACTGCCTGTTATTGTTGTAGTCTCCTGAGCAGGTGTTACCTTGCTAAATAATGCAGTTTGTGGCCTGGGAACTCCAGACTAAGTGTCAAAATTATGTAATTTGGGAGGGCCTTAGAGAGCTGTTGGTTAGTGTTTAAAAACTATTGTTGAGTGAGAGACTAAAAACATTTTGATCTTGGACATCTAACCCAGCACTGCTTATGCTTTATGTATGTAAGTAGGATTATAGCACTGTGATTTCTCTTAGGAATAGTTAAACTTAGAAGAAAGTTAGACTAAGTATTTTTCTTTGACATCAGACCTGTCCTACTGTATTATTTTAAGTTTCTGTGTGATCTCTGAACTTGTGTAGCATTGTACTGTAGCATTTTTGTCTTGTGTTTTAATTATTTATTATTAGTTATTTTAAAACTTTTACCTGTGGGTGGTTTATATAGAGATAATTTAACCTCTAAAGTACATTACCTACTTACATATTTTACTGTCTATGCCACTCCAAATTAAGCCTTGACTGTTTAGTCATACTACCATTGGATATTAATATTTCACAGTAATAATTGGACACCCTTTTAAGGACCGTTTAGTAGCTGATAATTATTAGCTGGGTGGTGGCAGGAATTACTATCATATAGTCTGGGAAAGGGGCACAGCTGGAGAACCTGTGCCAGCCTTTTCCCAGGAGGGTCTGTGTGGTTGTATAACCTCTTCTCAAAGTGTGTGTGTGTTGTGCTAGCTACATGGACAGGGACACAAAGCACTGGTTGGACAGAGAGGGTACTGGAAGTTTTAGCTTGCCCAGCTAGGCTGACAACTGGACCCTATAGCTGTGCCAGTGGGGAGTCTTATTGGGGACCTGGTGAGCAAGGAAGCAACCAGTCCCAGACTGACTGTGATCTCTGTGTGCACTTAAGGGAAATTGTACTTTACTGTGTGTATTAGTTATCCTTTCCTCTTCTAGGAGTTGCCCTCTCTGGTGTCAGTGGTGAGTATTGAGGCTCCTTGATTGCTGGGCCAGGGCATGGGCGTCACAAGAAGAATGATCTAAGAGTCAGAGGTTACAGGATTTAGAGTATTCAAGCAACCAGAGGACAAAGGTCTAGTCTGTTATAGGTTCATAGGTTCATACTAGGCTATCTGCCCTAGGGCATTTATAAGCCTAGCCAGAATGTGTTTGGCTTTCACCACCCATTTTAATTTTATTTTGCTATGCCCTTTTTCGAGGTTAGTATACTGTGCCTCTGTCTAACAGTGACACAGAAGTGATACCCGGGGTAAACCTACGATCTCCCATCCACTCATCAAGATTCCTCTTGAAGAGAGTCAATGAGGGACTCTGCCTAACCTGGACTGGGATTTTATTCCAGAGTAAAGGGAGCCTCTGGGTTATGAATCTGTCCCTCCTGCATGTCCTATTTATTTCAGTGCTGAGGTTCAAGTCTCTCGAGTGCATAGCTCGATGGGATTTGGATTTTCTGAGGTGCAGCATGTCCATTAATTCTGGGTTGGACATGGCTTTATACGTCAGGCACAGATCGCCTCTGAACAGGTGGTATGCCACTGAGTAGAGCTGGAGTTTCTTTAACCGGGCAGCATATGGCATCTGTTTGAGCCCTTTGATCCTCTTGGTGAGGTACTTTTGGGGTCTTTCCAGTTGCTGCAGGTGTCTGGTAAGGTACATCCCAAAAGGGGCATTGTACTCAATTATGGGCCTGATGAGGGATGAGTAAAGAGGCACAATGACCTCCCCTGATCTAGATGTGAATCCCTTAATGATTAAGTGGGCTATATAAAATGTTTTTCTAACCACTTTGGCCACGTGGTTGTCAAATGAGAGATTGCTATCAACTTGGGTCCCCAGGTCCCTAATTACTTCTTCTGTACTTAATGGATTACCACCTATGTGGTAATTTGTGGGCACTGTTTTTGCCAAAGAGGGTGACTATACACTTTTTGGCATTTAGCTTGAGGCCATGGCTCTGGCACCAGTTGTCTGTTTCTATGAGGCCCTTTTGGAGGATGCTTGTGTCGGCTAGAGAGTCAATTATGGTGCCCAGTTTGCAGTCATCTGAACTTGGTCAGCCACAGTCCTTCCGTGTTGGTGTGTACCTCGAGAAATATATAGCGAACAAGAGAGGTCCCAGGACTGAGCCTTGTGGGACACCACTTGTAACTGGTTTCGAGTCTGACATGGCTCCAGCAATTCTAACCATGTGGGTTCTGTTCTTGAGCCAGTTTGCAATCCATCTAGTGACATAGGGGTTTATATTTAAGCTGGTGAGCTTATCTATAATGCCCGAGTGGGTATTGTATCAAGGCTTTTGCAAGGTCCAGGTAGGCTGTGTGGACCACCTTCCCTCGTCAATGGCCTTGGTGACTGTTTCAAAGTAATCAACCAGGTTTAAGAGGCAGGATCTGCCCTTAACAAAGCCGAACTGGGTAGGATCCAGTGTCTGTAGGTCCCCAATATCTTTATTTATGAGGTCCATGATGATCCTTTCCATAGCTTTGCAGACCAAGCTAGTCAGGGCGATAATTTCCAGGATCCGTTGAGGCACCACCTTTATGGAGAGGGACCACTGTTGCTGTATGCCACTCTTTGGGCACATATCCTGTAGTAAGGCTGATACCAAACAGTAGTTTTATGTTTGGGTTTAGCTCTTCTTGGAGTTCATGTAGGACACAGCCCGGGACACCGTCTGGTCCCATTGATGCTGTGTTTTTGCTTTGGAGAGGGCGGCTCTTACCTGAGCATCTGAGATGTCAGGGGGGCAGCACTCTGCTGGGATAGATATTTGCCCTTTGGTGGGAGGAGGGGGGAGGGGGGAGTTTGTGCTGAACCTGTCAGCTTGGATGATGGCAATGTCTGTGGGTTTGGTGTATTTTTATGTCATTTTGGACTAATTCTGAGCATATCTGGGAATTACCACCCAAGTTCCTAACATAACTAAAGAAAGCCTTGTGATTATCCTTAGTGTCCTGTGCAATTTTTCTCTCAAAGCTGGCCTTAGACAATTTTATGAGTGCCCGTAGTTTTTTGCTAATACTGATCAGTGATGCCTTCCCTTTCTGGGATTTTGCTCTATCATTTAGTAGCTTCCTCCTTTTATTGTATAGTTTGTTTATGGATGGGGTCCACCAGACACGACGCCTGCCTTTGGAGGATTGGGTCTTGGTTTTATTTGGGATTAGATGATCCATGCATTCCAGAAGGTGTTCATAGAATGCATTTATAAAGGATTCTGCGGTCTGGGCCATATTTTCCACAGGCCCAGGGGCTTTGAAGGATTCCACCTCAGTTTTGAGGAGTGTGAAATTTGCTTTAGAGAAGTTTTCACTGTGGTTTTCTGGGCAGGGGTGGGGTCGGGATGTGAATATCCAGTGAGATTGGTTTATGGTCTGATCTTACCAGTGAGGATACACTTCTGGTCTGGAGCATAGAGTCCCCATGTTGATGATGATCAGGTCCAGTATGTTTTCCCTCTTGTGGGAGTGGTATCAAGTTGTTCCATAGCATTTGAGTTTATAAATTCTAGGAACCTTTGGGCTAGGGTGTTGGAGCTAGACTAATGCTCCCAGTCTATGTTTGGGTAGTTGAAGTCACCCAATATAATGGTGTTTGGAGAGACCTTCATATTTCCAGTGTTCTCAGGAAGGCCGAGTGAGGTTTCTGGGTTTGGGAGGGTGGTCTGTAGCAGGCTATAAACTGGAAGGCAGTTTTACCCACTGTTAGTTGCACATGGATACTCTCTGATGCTTCGTGTTTGCCATCGACCTGAGGTGTGGGTATCTTTGATGAATATCGATACTCCCCCTCCTTTTGTGGTTCAGTCCAAGTTTTGGGGCCAAAAAGCATGGTATGAGGTATAACCTGGTAGTGCTGGGGTGTTCTCGGGAACCCTGAACCAGGTTTCTGTTACTGCACAAATATCGATGTTCTCCATGCTAAGGAGAGTTTCGAGTGTGTGCATCTTGAGGTTTAGACTTCTGGCATTGTGTAGCATTACTCTTAGTTTCTTATTCCTTGTGATACCTATGGAGGTGGGTTTGTCTTTTGAGCCTTGCCTAAAAAAGGCACTATGGGGGTAGCAAGAGCCTTTGCCAATATCCAAAAGCCCAGGGGTGACAGGTGCAAGCCGTCCCTAGCGAAACATCGTGGCTTGTCGAGCATATCATCCCAAGCTGACAGGCATTGGATCCCCTTTGAATGACACCAGTACTTAAGCCAATTGTTGAAATTGATCATCTTGTCTTCATATTGTGGCATCATTCTTGGTGAGGGTAAGATGCTACTCAAGGTCAGGGTCATACTGGCCTGGGCTACATGCTCAGAGAGCTCCTCTATGTCTCTTTTCATGTAGTCCAGGGAGGTACGTCTCAGGTCATTCACACCAGCATGGACAATGACTGAGTCATATTTGTACTTGCCTTGGAGTGACCTGAGTGCTTCTGTTATGTGGCGGATCCTAGCGCCCGACAGGCTGCTCACTGTGACCCTCTCCTTGTTCAGCCTGGTGAGTGGGACGCCAGTGTGCCTGACAATGTGAACTTCAAGATTGTTGCAACATTGCCATCTGCTGTAAGGAAAACCAAGCCAAGCATTTCAAATGTGTCTTTTGAAGTTGAAAAGATCTTATGAATCTCTTTGATGTTTACAAGTCGGCTCCAGTGAGTCTGGATGAAGGTTTCAGGCCCATTGTTTTAAGGTACAGTTAAGGGCCAGAATTTACATGTGGAAGGTGCTTTATTGCTCTGGTTTCTACTAGAGTGCATATGTGAACTGCCTGTTATTGTTGTAGTCTCCTGAGCAGGTGTTACCTTGCTAAATAATGCAGTTTGTGGCCTGGGAACTCCAGACTAAGTGTCAAAATTATGTAATTTGGGAGGGCCTAAGAGAGCTGTTGGTTAGTGTTTAAAAACTATTGTTGAGTGAGAGACTAAAAACATTTTGATCTTGGACATCTAACCCAGCACTGCTTATGCTTTATGTACGTAAGTAGGATTATAGCACTGTGATTTCTCTTAGGAATAGTTAAACTTAAAAGAAAGTTAGACTTAGTATTTTTCCTTGACATCAGACCTGTCCTACTGTATTATTTTAAGTTTCTGTGTGATCTCTGAACTTGTGTAGCATTGTACTGTAGCATTTTTGTCTTGTGTTTTAATTATTTATTATTAGTTATTTTAAAACTTTTACCTGTGGGTGGTTTATATAGAGATAATTTAACCTCTAAAGTACAGTACCTACTTACAGATTTTACTGTCTATGTCACTCCAAATTAAGCCTTAACTGTTTAGTCATACTACCATTGGATATTAATATTTCACAGTAATAATTGGACACCCTTTTAAGGACCATTTAGTAGCTGATAGTTATTAGCTGGGTGGTGGCAGGAATTACTATCATATAGTCTGGGTAAAGGGGCACAGCTGGAGAACCTGTGCCAGCCTTTTCCCAGGAGGGTCTGTGTGGTTGTATAACCTCTTCTCAAAGTGTGTGTGTGTTGTGCTAGCTACATGGACAGGGACACAAAGCACTGGTTGGATAGAGAGGGTACTGGAGGTTTTAGCTTTCCCAGCTAGGCTGACAACTGGACCCTATAGCTGTGCCAGTGGGGAGTCTTATTGGGGACCTGGTGAGCAAGGAAGCAACCAGTCCCAGACTGACTGTGATCTCTGTGTGCACTTAAGGGAAATTGTACTTTACTGTGTATATTAGTTATCCTTTCCTCTTCTAGGAGTTGCCCTCTCTGGTGTCAGTGGTGAGTATTGAGGCTCCTTGATTGCTGGGCCAGGGCATGGGCGTCACAAGAAGAATGATCTAAGAGTCAGAGGATACAGGATTTAGAGTATTCAAGCAACCAGAGGACAAAGGTCTAGTCTGTTATAGGTTCATAGGTTCATACTAGGCTATCTGCCCTAGGGCATTTATAAGCCTAGCCAGAATGTGTTTGGCTTTCACCACCCATTTTAATTTTATTTTGCTATGCCATTTTTCGAGGTTAGTATACTGTGCCTCTGTCTAACAGTGACACAGAAGTGATACCCGGGGTAAACCTACGATCTCCCATCCACTCATCAAGATTCCTCTTGAAGAGAGTCAATGAGGGACTCTGCCTAACCTGGACTGGGATTTTATTCCAGAGTAAAGGGAGCCTCTGGGTTATGAATCTGTCCCTCCTGCATGTCCTATTTATTTCAGTGCTGAGGTTCAAGTCTCTCGAGTGCATAGCTCGATGGGATTTGGATTTTCTGAGGTGCAGCATGTCCATTAATTCTGGGTTGGACATGGCTTTATACGCCAGGCACAGATCGCCTCTGAACAGGTGGTATGCCACTGAGTAGAGCTGGAGTTTCTTTAACCGGGCAGCATATGGCATCTGTTTGAGCCCTTTGATCCTCTTGGTGAGGTACTTTTGGGGTCTTTCCAGTTGCTGCAGGTGTCTGGTAAGGTACATCCCAAAAGGGGCATTGTACTCAATTATGGGCCTGATGAGGGATGAGTAAAGAGGCACAATGACCTCCCCTGATCTAGATGTGAATCCCTTAATGATTAAGTGGGCTATATAAAATGTTTTTCTAACCACTTTGGCCACGTGGTTGTCAAATGAGAGATTGCTATCAACTTGGGTCCCCAGGTCCCTAATTACTTCTTCTGTACTTAATGGATTACCACCTATGTGGTAATTTGTGGGCACTTTGTTTTTGCCAGAGGGGGTGACTATACACTTTTTGGCATTTAGCTTGAGGCCATGGCTCTGGCACCAGTTGTCTGTTTCTATGAGGCCCTTTTGGAGGATGCTTGTGTCGGCTAGAGAGTCAATTATGGTGCCCAGTTTGCAGTCATCTGCGAACTTGGTCAGCCACAGTCCTTCCGTGTTGGTGTGTACCTCCGAGAAATATATACCGAACAAGAGAGGTCCCAGGACTGAGCCTTGTGGGACACCACTTGTAACTGGTTTCGAGTCTGACATGGCTCCAGCAATTCTAACCATGTGGGTTCTGTTCTTGAGCCAGTTTGCAATCCATCTAGTGACATAGGGGTTTATATTTAAGCTGGTGAGCTTATCTATAATGCCCGAGTGGGGTATTGTATCGAAGGCTTTTGCAAGGTCCAGGTAGGCTGTGTGGACCACCTTCCCCTCGTCAATGGCCTTGGTGACTGTTTCAAAGTAATCAACCAGGTTTAAGAGGCAGGATCTGCCCTTAACAAAGCCGAACTGGGTAGGATCCAGTGTCTGTAGGTCCCCAATATCTTTATTTATGAGGTCCATGATGATCCTTTCCATAGCTTTGCAGACCAAGCTAGTCAGGCTTATGGGGCGATAATTTCCAGGATCCGTTGAGGCACCACCTTTATGGAGAGGGACCACTGTTGCTGTATGCCACTCTTTGGGCACATATCCTGTAGTAAGGCTGATACCAAACAGTAGTTTTATGTTTGGGTTTAGCTCTTCTTGGAGTTCATGTAGGACACAGCCCGGGACACCGTCTGGTCCCATTGATGCTGTGTTTTTGCTTTGGAGAGGGCGGCTCTTACCTGAGCATCTGAGATGTCAGGGGGGCAGCACTCTGCTGGGATAGATATTTGCCCTTTTGGTGGGGAGGGAGGGGGGGAGTTTGTGCTGAACCTGTCAGCTTGGATGATGGCAATGTCTGTGGGTTTGGTGTATTTTTATGTCATTTTGGACTAATTCTGAGCATATCTGGGAATTACCACCCAAGTTCCTAACATAACTAAAGAAAGCCTTGTGATTATCCTTAGTGTCCTGTGCAATTTTTCTCTCAAAGCTGGCCTTAGACAATTTTATGAGTGCCCGTAGTTTTTTGCTAATACTGATCAGTGATGCCTTCCCTTTCTGGGATTTTGCTCTATCATTTAGTAGCTTCCTCCTTCTATTGTATAGTTTGTTTATGGCTGGGGTCCACCAGACAGGACGTCTGCCTTTGGAGGATTGGGTCTTGGTTTTATTTGAGATTGCATGATCCATGCATTCCTGAAGGTGTTCATAGAATGCATTTATAAAGGATTCTGCGGTCTGGGCCATATTTTCCACAGGCCCAGGGGCTTTGAAGGATTCCACCTCAGTTTTGAGGAGTGTGAAATTTGCTTTAGAGAAGTTTTTCACTGTGGTTTTCTGGGCAGGGGTGGGGTCGGGATGTGAATATCCAGTGAGATTAGTTTATGGTCTGATCTTACCAGTGAGGGATACACTTCTGGTCTGGAGCATAGAGTCCCCATGTTGATGATGATCAGGTCCAGTATGTTTTCCCCTCTTGTGGGAGTGGTATCAAGTTGTTCCATAGCATTTGAGTTTATAAATTCTAGGAACCTTTGGGCTAGGGTGTTGGAGCTAGACTAATGCTCCCAGTCTATGTTTGGGTAGTTGAAGTCACCCAATATAATGGTGTTTGGAGAGACCTTCATATTTTCCAGTGTTCTCAGGAAGGCCGAGTGAGGTTTCTGGGTTTGGGAGGGTGGTCTGTAGCAGGCTATAAACTGGAAGGCAGTTTTACCCACTGTTAGTTGCACATGGATACTCTCTGATGCTTCGTGCTTTGCCATCGACCTGGAGGTGTGGGTATCTTTGATGAATATCGATACTCCCCCTCCTTTTGTGGTTCAGTCCAAGTTTTGGGGCCAAAAAGCATGGTATGAGGTATAACCTGGTAGTGCTGGGGTGTTCTCGGGAACCCTGAACCAGGTTTCTGTTACTGCACAAATATCGATGTTCTCCATGCTAAGGAGAGTTTCGAGTGTGTGCATCTTGAGGTTTAGACTTCTGGCATTGTGCAGCATTACTCTTAGTTTCTTATTCCTTGTGATACCTATGGAGGTGGGTTTGTCTTTTGAGCCTTGTCTAAAAAAGGCACTATGGGGGTAGCAAGAGCCTTTGCCAATATCCAAAAGCCCAGGGGTGACAGGTGCAAGCCGTCCCTAGCGAAACATCGTGGCTTGTCGAGCATATCATCCCAAGCTGACAGGCATTGGATCCCCTTTGAATGACACCAGTACTTAAGCCAATTGTTGAAATTGATCATCTTGTCTTCATATTGTGGCATCATTCTTGGTGAGGGTAAGATGCTACTCAAGGTCAGGGTCATACCGGCCTGGGCTACATGCTCAGAGAGCTCCTCTATGTCTCTTTTCATGTAGTCCAGGGAGGTACGTCTCAGGTCATTCACACCAGCATGGACAATGACTGAGTCATATTTGTACTTGCCTTGGAGTGACCTGAGTGCTTCTGTTATGTGGCGGATCCTAGCGCCCGACAGGCTGCTCACTGTGACCCTCTCCTTGTTCAGCCTGGTGAGTGGGACGTCAGTGTGCCTGACAATAGAGTCACCTATTACAAGTGTATCAGGTGTGTTCTTTAGTCTTAAGGGCTGTGACTCTTCGGCACACTGGCTTTGTGAGATATGTGTTGCACGTGTTTTGTTTTGGGGTAGCGGTTGCTTGGGTGTCTGCTTTGGAGGTCTCTGCTGCTTAGGCAGATCTTTATTTAGAGCCTTGAGTATGTTTTTGTGTGATTATGTGTTTGGTTTGCTGTCGTGGTAGGTCTATGTGAGACTGGAATTGTAGTGAGTGTGGTTTCCTTCTCCTCCTGACTGGTTATGCCAGTACTGAGTTGAGAGAGCTTAGCCTCCAGTTTGGCTATATGGTTGCATCTCTCACATGTGTTGGAATTTGTTGGGAGGAGGAGAGGGTTGTCTGTGTACATGAGGCAGTTGTAACATTGCCTCAAGATTCCCAGATTCACCAGCTGGACCAGAGAGGAGATTGACAACTGACCTTTGGACATGCTAGAATAATATTGGGAATTCCTTTATAATTGAAAACAAGGGCCAGTGGGGAGTGAGGGTGTAGTGCTTTTAATTTTTAGTGCTGACTTATATAATTGCTTTAGTGAGCAAGTGCCAGGTAACTTAAGTGCAATGTGTTACAGGTAACTTAAATGCAAAAACGACAAACAGTAACTTTATTTCAAGTGAAACAAGGACATAAGTACAGTAAGCAATGCAGATATCACTAGTGATCCACAGAAGCAAGGAGAAGCCGCGTATTAGGTGGAATTAGTGTTCCAGGGGAAATAACAAGCAAACAAACAACAAGCATATAAACAAAGCTAGATTCAGCAGGCCTGGATCTAGTCTATGCTACAGCAAACAAGGTGTACCAATTTCAGTAAGATACAGTTCAAATATTCAGGCACTATAAACCTTTAACCAGAAATTCCCAGCTCAGAAGGGCAGAGTCCAGCCTCTTCTCCCACAAGAGTGCAGACCACGAACCTTCTTAATGTAAAATAATTGGCCTGAAGCCCAAGTGCTTAAACCAGAACTAATACACTTTAAGAATAACAGACACTGGGCTCTCAATCAGCAGTTCCCAACTTAGAAGGATGAAAGCTACCTGTCCTGCCACCACAGTGCATGCCACAAGCCTTCCTAATGTAAAACAACTGGTCTGAAGCCCAAGTGCTTAATCCAAAAGACTTAGAATGATAGCTACACTTTAATCAAGTTACTACCAAGCCGTAATAAATACAATTGAATACTTTAGAGAATGCCTGGATTAGTGCTCAAGTTACACAAACAAAGCTAGATCCAGCAGGCCCAAATCCAGTCTATGCCACAGTAAACAAGGCGCACCAACTTCAGTAAGAAGCAGTTCAGATATACATGCACTATAAGCCTTTAACCAGAAATTCCCAGCTCAGAAGGGCAGAGTCCAGCCTCTCCTCCCACAAGAGTGCAGCCCACAACCCTCTTAATGTAAAATAACTGGCCTGAAAGCCCAAGTGCTTAAACCAGAATTAATACACTTTTAGAATAACAGACACTGAGCCCTCAATCAGCAGTTCCCAACCTAGAAGGATGTAAGCTACCTGTTCTGCCACTACAGTGCAGACCACAAACCCTCTCAGTGCAAAACAACTGGTCCGAAGCCCAAGTGTTTAAACCAAAAGGCTTAGAATGAGTTACACCAAGCAGTAATAAATACAATTGAGTACTTTTAAGATGATGCAAAAGTAAAATAAAGTAGGTAGAAACACAAGTACAGTAAAAGCAGATGACATTTTTTTTCTGAACAAGTGCTGAGATCAAAGAAACAGATTTGAGTGCTGAAACTAGAAAACTGGCTAGTTATAAGAAAAAAAAACTAAGCTAGAAGGCTTCCCTCCAACACAGAAGGGCTTGGAGGCTCAGGCACCTACATATAGTCTATACCACTTAACAGGAAAGGCAGGAAACAAGCTTAATTTTTTTTTCTTTTTCCCAGATGCTTTCTTTGTACACAGTAGGAGTGCCTAAAATCAGAATATGATCTCACTGCACTCAGTTGAGTGAGCAAATGAGTTGGGCCCAGAAGGAGTATCCAAACACAAATTTACAAGAGGGGCGGGCAGTTTCAAAGCCACTAAGATTAGGACTAACTGAAGGGCAGAGTCAAAACTTCCACTTCAGTTAATATTCCTGCAACACAGTTAAAATCAATTTAAATACTGTATTTTTTGAAAAAAAAGTGCAGATAAAGGTACTTAAATTCTCTTATACATCCAGTTGAATACACCTAGTTCTTAGCCGTCCAAAGCTGAGGTTTTTAAGCTGAAAATATTTCACACTGTACCACTTAAATAGGCAAGGACAGGAAATCAAAGAATGTGGCTACCCCACACCTGTAATTACTAGCAAATAACAAAATTCAGCAAACACTGACTAACTTCCAGTTCAGTTAATATTCCTGCAACACAGTTAAAATCAATTTAAATACTGTATTTTTGAAAAAAAAAAGTGCAGATAAAGGTAGTTAAATTCTCTTATACATCCAGTTGAATACAGCTAGTTCTTAGCTGGTCAAAGCTGAGGTTTTTAAGCAGAAAATATTTCACACTGTACCACTTAAATAGGCAAGGACAGGAAATCAAAGAATGTGGCTAACCCACACCTGTAATTACTAGCAAATAAAATTCAGCAAACACTGACTAACTTCCAGTTCAGTTAATATTCCTGCAACACAGTTAAAATCAATTTAAATACTGTATTTTTTAAAAAAAAGTGCAGATAAAGGTACTTAAATTCTCTTATACATCCAGTTGAATACAGCTAGTTCTTAGACCACATTGTGTATATTTAACACATGTAGTGTTAGATACTTTTAATTTTTATTTCTGATTTTGAATCGAGAACTAGCAGGAAATATGTGAGAAGCAACAGGATGGCAAGATGATTGTATTCAGTAAATTTTAGGATTTTAATTGTTACAGAAAAAAAGAGGTTGACAGCATTATCATCTAGGAAGGATAGAAAAAGTCAAACAATAATATAAATGTTTATTTAAATACATGGAAATTGGGGTTAGTGCCTTTGGATAGTGTTGGAAATAAAGGGGTTAGGATGGGTTATTTGGAAAAAGAAGCTCTAATTGAAACAAAGATAAGTTTGAGATCCTGTAGGTGAAAAATAGTTTTGTTAATGTATTTGTAGCTGACTACGTTCCTTTGAAGGAATGGCCACTACATGTAACAAAAGATAAATTTGATAGCACTTCCTGAGTATGTTCTATGACATTTTTTTTTCTTCGGCTTCGTCTACTTCTCATTCTTCTTGTTATTTTTAAGCATGCTGCTATATTTCTAAATTATTTTTGAGTTCTGTACTCCTTCAAAATTTAAAATGTTGTTGAATATCACTTTATTAATGGTTAGGTTCTGCACTCTTGTATTGTAAATTTTAAAACTACTGATCTTTGTCACTGTGGTAATTGCTGTGGCTTGCACTTTAGCCTCTCTCTTAAGTGTTTTTGCATTAGGAAAATTTAGGGCTGCACTCTAGTGGCAGTAGAGGGTAACCTGGTGTATTGTTTGTGATTGGTCAGTGGGTTAGATTGCTAGTTTATTCATTTCCTTTGCCTTCTGTCAGCACTAAGGGATGAAATCATGGAAGGCAGGAGGACCAAGTATACAGTACATCAATTCTGGGGAGCTGGCTACCAGTTATTAACAGTTCTGTTAACTATAAAAGAGCATCTGTTATCCGTGATAACTTTAGTAGAACAATGCTACTCATGTATGGTTTTTATACCAAC
This sequence comes from Protopterus annectens, assembly GCF_019279795.1. NCBI lineage: Eukaryota > Metazoa > Chordata > Ceratodontiformes > Protopteridae > Protopterus > Protopterus annectens. The sequence goes on along the minus strand of NC_056725.1, from coordinate 1,443,101,237 downwards.
ACTATAAAAAGTGTTATAAAAGAGAACTGGAAAAATTTTAATTACTTTGAAGGAGTCCTAGAAACATTGGGTGAAGGACCAGATTTCACATATGAGAGGCATGTAAAAAATGAATTACATGCACCAAAAGCAAATGGTAGTGCAAACAATAGAAAGGGACTAGTGAAATGTCTTCATTGTGAATAACGCAAGGTCAGCTATACAGGGCCAAAATTGTAGTTTAACACATTAAAAGTGAACTAATATTTAATGAAGAATATACACGTGACACAAAGGGTAGTCTATTTATGTTTCTGTAACTACTGTCAATAATTTTATGTAGTTAAATGGAGAACCACACAATTGTATTTACAAATACAGTTATCATTCAGAAAATAAAAAAAAAAACAATAATGCACCTTTTAAAACACTCTGTAGTGCAAATAGTACTGCACATTTTTGTTTGTTGCTTTTGAGCATGTTCCCACCCAACCCAGGGGAGGTCCATGGAAATTAAAGAGTATAGGTAATTGATTTGACAGCTCTGGCTTAATGCAGACAAACTGACTGTGTTAAATGACATCATATCTATTAATATTGTGTTAAAACTATGAGCTGTCAGATTATGAACTTCAACAGATGTGGACCCTCTACTGCAATATTTATGCATTTTTATAAATTCTTATCTGTTTTATCGTTAAATTCCTTGGAATGATTTATTGTTAACAAAAATAAAACAGTTTTTGCAATTAACTTTAAAAAGTGTTTTGTTTGTATTATAAACAATTGAATTTTTATTTATTTGTAATCTTAATGGGTAAACGAACTTTAAACCTAAGTAATGTTTCAGTCATATGACCGCAAAATGGGTAATTTAAACCTCTGACATTCTGTAAAAGCAGTTCTGAAGAAGTCCTGATTTTTTAGGTGAAAGCGCTAAACTTCACTAAAGTTCTTAATTGATTTCCCTGTCTTGCGGAATTCTTGAGAGGTGGGTCATGTAATGTGTGGCACTGGTACATTTAATTGTGGTTCCTGTATAAAGTCACAATGTGCAATGTTTATCTCTGCACAGCTACAGTTAGCAGTGCCCTGCATAGATCCATCCTCTAAGAATTCAACTTTATCTATAAAAAAAAAAAAAACAGCCTCAGAAAATTCCTGGGTACCTGCCTGCATGACAAGCACTTGGTTCACACAAAGAGCAGCAGTACTGAATAAAACCCAATCAAACCTGGTAAAAAGAAAGCCTAGACTTCTCTGTTATTGTGGTTTGTGCATAGACAAACATTGCCCAAATTATCATTTTCCCTTGTAGTCTACCTGAAACCATAGATGGGCACTTTCCTTCTGTCACTGCAAACAGCTTAGTGGATACAGACATTATATCCAGAAACTGTTTAATAATTGTCTCATGTTCATAAATAACCTCCTAATTCTTAAACAATCAGATACAGTCTGTAAGGATTCAAACATACTTTGTCACTGGAGGCAGGGCTGTATCATACAGCTGCTACATCTACCAGTCAGGTTGTCAAAAACACACAGCACCTTTTTTTTACCCAGCCCTCATACTATAGACTGAGCACATAGAATATTGTATGCTTAGGCCCTAAAAAACAATTTGCTCAAACCATAAATGCCTCCAATGTAGTAATAACATTAGAGTTCCTTAGCAACCTCTCAGACATTCTACCAAAACAATACCCACCATGACACATACATCTTCAGTATACTATATCTCAGCTCATCAGCCCATAAGGCAAACCTCCACAAAAGGTAATTTGTTAGCCATAGGTGACACCACCGTGAGACACACAGATATTCCACTCAACAAGATGACCAAAGAGAGGGTTATGATCAGCTGTAAAGCTCACATTCAGGACATTGTACTACAAGTACCAGTACAACTCTGTCATTGTACATGTGGAAGTAAAAGACCTGAAATATACCTCTCTAGATTAGATGAAGACAGACATGATGATGCAATTCAGGCTTGAATGAACCTAGCATTGGGTAGCATTGCACCTTCTCTGAGGATTATGCCTCAGTATAAGCAGCTGATCATTTATTTTAACAACTGGCTTAGTTTTGATGTCATTTGAAGAGTGTATAATAGCTGTTAACTTGAGAAGATATGGTTGACAGATTATGCTGCTTTGTCAAGGATTGTCTACACTTGTCCACTTTAGGTTTTCAAATATTGGGTAAAACATCGTCCTCCATAATAGTGCCTTTTTTACCATAGCAACACAAATCCATGATAACCTGAAGGTATTATTGCTTGATACCAGGAATGACAATAGAAAACTCCACTCCCTCCAAGCCCTACTTCCCCTGAAGAATATATATGTCTATACTTACAGACACATGGTTTAAAGCCACAGAAAGCACCCTGGTAGTTCAAGGCTACAGTGCCTTCCACAGATTTAGACCAGCTACTACATGGGAGGGAACAAATGGTAAAGGTTTCTAAATGTTCATCAAAACAGTCACACCTCAAGAATGGGCAAGCAGTACAAACAACTTGAAGTATTCTATGTCCAATTCCCTGTACACAGTGTCCCATGCCCATATCATTACAAGCTAAATGGCCCCCTTTATGACCCAGAGCACTCATACTGCATACCTAAATTTACTAGAGTCACTCTGCATTGAACCCAACACTACAGGCTCGCGTGACTTCGACTAACCTACTATAAAGCAACTTCCTTGGAGGCAAAAATTTCAAATACTACTGAGGTTGACAGGAATACCCACAATATATTCCTCATGCACTCTGCTTACCACAGACACAGATTATTGTATTATCTGGATCCAGGATCTGCAATATTACACAAACACACACACACACACACACACACACACACACACACACACACACACATCACTGCTCCCAAGGTATCAATATGATTCTAGCATAGTCCAAGTGGATTTAAATGACTTATGACATAACTCATTAGACTGTATAAAAATAGACATAATGAATCTCTTAGAATATGTGTCACATATAGGTATGAGCCTTGCATTGAGCAGCATTTTACCTGCATCGAGTATGATACCACAGTAAGAACATAAGATAATGGACTTTAGTAATTGGCTTAGTTTCTGGCATGACTCCAGTGGAATCCAATTTCTGTCAGCATGGAAGGATATGGTCAAAAGACCACTTTGTTTTGCCAAGGGTGGATTCCACCTGTCCACCTAAGCTTTCTGATATTGGCTAAAACTTTATCCACCCTTAAAAGCCTTTTCAGGCAGCACTAAAAAGACAAAATTACCAATGTGGTGATACAATCTGCAAATGACCTTGAAGTGCTACTGCTGATTGCCTGGAGCCTAGAAAAATTCCACTCCATTCAAGCCCTCCTCACTCTGGAGTCTGCTGTGACCGAGACTTGACTTAAAGCCATAGAAAGTACTCTGAAAGTGCAAGGTTACAGCACCTTCCCCACATTTAGACCAACAGTAGTACAGACTGGGACCAAAGGTAGAGTTGTCTCTATGTTGGCAGCAAACATACCTCCAGGCTGTTTAAAAAGGATGATAACATGGAGCTCAACCACATGCAAGTCACCATTTCATGGCTAACAACAGGTCACCGTCTATTATGTTGTTAGAGTCTCACAATAAGTCTTACTTAACCCTACTTGATGTGCTCACCATCCAGCTATACACTCTATTCATAGGTGAATTTACCTAACCATCTATTGACTGGGAAATGTACACTGTCTCAAACTCCAGGCATAACACTTCCTGGACTTTACTACATAAACACCCTGGAGCACATAGTGCATACTCCAACCAGAGGGTTGAGCATACTAGATGAAATACTCACCAACATGGTAGAGCACTGCAGCCTCCCCGCTGTCACATTCTCACTAGTGAGGTTGGATGACAAAGCTGTCTCACAGAAAACCCAGATAAACCAGTAACAGTCAGAAACTATTCCAAGGCAAACTACATCATATTAAGTGACAGTTTGTCAACATTTAAGGCTACCTTTAACCCTGAAACCACAGCTACTGGTGCAGAATTATTCACAGCGTCCCTATAGCAACACATGAATGGCTGCATAGATGCTGCTGCACCTACCAGAAATAAACCCAAAGCAAACATTACAAACATTCCCCACTGGTAGAATCCTCACAAACATGGTATATAATAAAAAAGATAACCCATTGCTACTAGTGATTGATGATACTTTCTCCATATTTATTTTTTTATTTTTATCTTCACTTGTTAATACTGGTACAACAATACTGATTAATATATCTCTGTTTATACCTCTCTGATTGAATTCATAGAATTCTGAGTTAATGTATATTTTTTGTATATATTACTGTAATCATACAAACTAGATTCCTGCTTTTATGTATATATTCTGTATATGTTACTGTATTTACTATCTGTAACACTGTTTCTACTTCTGCACCAATTAATGTTTATATTTTTTCTGTATCTATGTTCTTGCTCGATCTTTTCTCCCCAGGCCTGCACTGAAAATGGGCTCTTTTAGGCCCAGTGGACTTTCCCAGTAAACAAATGCAATAAATAAATAAACTAAAATCAGGAACAGCAACTCCCTTAAATACAAGTGCTGTCTTTTGCAACTAATCAAGAACAAAGAGGTCTAATTAAGTCCAACAAGGCAAACTATGAGGTCCAGATAGCCTCACAAGCTAAGGACAATTACAATGCTTTCTTCAGTTATGTCCAAATCCTTGAAGGCAACATACAGCAGTGTGCTGAACTGGTGGTGAATGTTATTACCTTCACTGAGCAGTGTGACACAGCAAATCTACTGGTTGATAAATTCAGATCAAACTTCACTCCACACTCCCCACAGCTCCAGTAGGTAAAATCCTCCTCCAACATACTTCCACCAACTCTTAGCTGTGACCAGGTGCTGGTATCACTCACTAAAGTCAGGAACACTGCCTCTATGGATCCTGACAACATTCCCAGTTGCTTCCTGAACAATCTAAACATGACCAATCAGGACCACTTGAGGTACTCTAACTGCAGCCTTTCACCTCCATAGGGTGGACCATCAACTGACTCAGGGAACTACAGACCCATCAGTCTAATAAGTCTGATATGCAAAGCCATGGAAATAATTATCACAGCAATGATAAACAAGGCCATTGATAAACTGCAGACACTGGACCCATTCCAGTTTGGGTTTGCCAAGGGAAGATCATGTCTACTTATCTTGGTTAGCTTCTTTGAGAGGGTCACCAGGGCTATGGATGAAGATAAAACAGTGCATACTGCTTATCTTGACCTGGCCAAGGTTTTTGATAAAATACCCCACTCAGGCATTGTTGACAAGATCTCTTCACTAGTCTTTAATACCTACATAATTCACTGGAATTCTGGCTGTCTCACCAACGGGCCCCAAGAAGTCAGGACTGGTGAGACCACCTCCACCAAGAGATTGGTTATGAGTGGAGTACCTCAGGACTCCCTGCTGGGTCCACTTTTGTTTGGTATCTACTTCTCAGAAGTCAAGGTTAACTTTCAAGGCCCTTGGCTCACCAAGTTCACAGATGACTGAAAATTGGGAGCTACTATAGATTCTCCCAGGACATCAACATCTTGCTAGAAGGTTTAACACTGACAATTGACTGATGCCAAAGCCATAGCCTAAAACTTAGTGCTAAAAATGCATTATAATGTTCTTAGGAAAACTGTCAACCAAAGTTAATTACTCCAATGATGAAACACCCAAAAGAGTTCACCAAGTAGTAAGAGATCTGGGGACATCTATAGAAAACAATCTAGTCTTTGATCAACACATAGGTAAGATAATAAGAAAATCATTCTATGTGGCTCAACTTACAGGTAAGGGTATGGCATCCAAGTCCATGGAAGTTATAATAACACTCTAATAGAACCTTATCAGTCCTGTCATTGAATACAATGTCCATTTTGGCATGTATCTAACTAGACACTTCCAACATTTGGAAAGTCCACAAAGGTTTCTCACCAGGAGAATTTTGGGTATGAATACCATGTCCTACACTGATCACCTTGGTCTTGGTCTATACTGGATTCGGTCTCCTACAGGTTGCTGAGAGAGTATCTTTGCATGTCTTACAGAGCTTTCTCAGACCCAGCCCTGATGGACCTGTTGCATATATGCAAACAGCACCAGAAACCCTAGATCCAGGGATCTGAATTCTGATTGTCATATAAACAGAACATTTTGGAGGGGCAGTTATGTGTCCCAAAGTATCCCTACACCATAGAATAGGCTCCCAATTCATGTAAAAAGAGGTCGTCCCTGACCCTGTTCAAACAACACCTTGAAAATTGTCTGGGAAACTGTAAATAAGAAAAAATGTTATCCTAACTAACACCCTATCTCAACCTACAAATTCTTAGTTACCTCCCTACTAACACCCCCTGTATAGATACTCATGATACTCAGGGTCACAAATGGTTTTGGGTAAATAACTAGGCTTATACGAGCCTTAGTGGTCATTAGCCTAGTAACAATGTATGAACGTATGAAGCTATGAACAAACTGGGAAACTTAACAAAATATCCAATGTGCAGCACTAGAGATTCATGGAGTTTATCAACACAAACTCCCTGGACTGCTAGTCCATATGCCTACTGGCGTGCCAACAAGTTTGACCTAATCCTCACAGACTTGAGAAAACTTTGTATTCACCTAAGTGTTACATCCAAACTTGTCAGCTCAGATCATAAAGTTGTCTCCTTTGAAATCAAATAAAGTCCTGTTATCACATCCAACTCTAATACACTTATAGTTTCATAGATGTGTACTAGGGTAATGACCACACACAGTGGAGTGGCACTATAACAAACTTTAAACCCCACCCCCAGTCTGTGTAAGCATTATTTTCCTATAGAGAATTGTCCAAAGAAACCCTATACCATCATGTAACAACTGCACTGAGGCAGCTGTACCCACCTGAAATAATCATAGGACTACTCAGAGAATAAATTACACTAGAGGCATCTCAATGTCAACAAATTATTTCTATTTGTTGACATTTAATAACTAAAAATAAACACTGTGACTGGATAACAGATGTACTTAAACCCAGGGATTGTACCAGAATCGAATCAAAAACTAAGTTTATTCAAAAGGATTTAGCACTTTCATCCTTTTCCATTTAGGACTTCTTCAGAATAAAAACGTATCCACAAAACAACCTTTTATATCCCCTACACCCAGCATTAAACCAATCAAAGAAAAAAGATAATATACAATTAAGTAATAAAGTCATTACATAATTCCACCTTAAATGGCCAGTCACGGTTAGTTAGTTGTCAAATCCTTTTAGTAAAATTACTTACAAAACACTGTTACACCTCAAATAAACATTCTAAAAAACAATGAAGTTATACATATAAACTACAGATATAGGCCGATATAAAATATTATTTTATAATAAATAAATGTCATTAAAATGCACAAGGTATATTAAATAATTTCAATAAAAAGCTGTTGAAATATATAAATATTAATATTAAATAAAAACTAAAAGTACTCAACCATCATGTTGTTATACTTTCACAGCTCTATACTTTAATACTGGCTGTAAAGAAATATAATCATTTAGCCCTGGAAATGTGAAGGCATTAAGCTTAAATTGCCAAAGTAGTTCCTGATACTCTAAAATATTAGCCCAGTAACCCTTCTAGGATCAATAGTGCCTTTTCTAAAATACCAAATAGAAATTCATCATGGGATGCCCTTGCCAGATAATGTTTGTAAAGAGCATTGTTAGCATTTTTAGTTCTGATACTGTAGTAGTGTTTGTAAATTCACTTTTTCAAAGTTCTCTCTGTTTTTCCAACATAAAAGCCAGTACATTTTTACAAACTGCTAAATAAATTAAACTTTTATACTCGCTCAATTTCCTAAAGTGACTGTCATTTTCTAAAATGTATCTACTTTGTTGGCATCGTCTGCACTTTTTGGTACCAAGTCTCCCATTCTCTTTCCTGGGATTTTTCCTTTCAAAAAATTCTTTAAATTTCTACCTGTTTTTGAGACAAATCTAGGGTCAGCACCTATTATCCCCACTAAATCAGGGTTGTATCTCAGCATGCTGCACTTTCCTTATAATGCTTTTTACTTTGGCTTCAGAGTGGTTACATTTTACCACCATCACACAATTAAAGTCCTTGTCAATATTATCTGCGTTCATCTTACCCTTATCTAAGTTGATGTTGCAGAAACCTGTACCAAAAAGGGGATTGTATTTTTACCCCATTCACTTAAGAGTTCATTTTTATTGTTTAAAATTAAATCCATGGGGTGCCTTTTGTCTACAAATAAACCCGTGATAAAATCAAATTCCCTACAGTACCAAATTATAACAAAATGATGGTTGATGGTAGAGTGCTTCAAGTTCTTA